>NW_027493487.1:0-31712 GCF_021521415.1 Bidens hawaiensis | reverse complement strand
TTCCACCTCTTCTACTTCAATATATTCATTTACAAGAACATTTTCATCAATCAAGCCTAGATCCTTTTCAAAATCAAAATTAAACTCATCTTCAGTATTGCTTAGCATTCTAGCTAGATCAGCTCGGGTTACTTCAATCTCTCCTTCATCTAATTATTTTCCAGTAGATGAAAACCTCACATGATGCTTATATGCAATTGGATCAACATCTAGTATCTCAATCTCTTCAACATTACCACCTGTCTGATGTTTTTCTTGAGCAAGTTCACTTTCAACTGCTGATTCAACAACATGTTCAACTTCTGCAACTGTACTAGAACCAATCAGCACACCTAACCCACCACCAGCACTAGGATCATCTTTGATCATCATCATCATCATCATGATGAGATGGAGAATCTCTATAATCTAATAATTCTTCATCTTCCTCATCATCCTCTGGCTCTACAGGTTCTGCAACAGCTGGTATAACCTGTTCAGTCACTTGCTCAACCCTCTGCTCAACAACTGGCTCAACAATGATTTGCTCCAATATAGGCCCAACTATTTGTTTCGATTCATGTGCAAATGTAGATGATGATCCACCAACTTCTGGAATGTCTATGTGCACTGTTGGCTCATCAATTTTCCCTTTACCCTTTAAATCCACACGATCTTGGTTATATTGTACCTTGAAATTGCTTTCTTCAGTTAGTGCCTCACCACCATAAACTCTAGTGAACACTTTATCTTCTGACCTCCCAAGTTTTTCAACAAGCTTGATTCCCAATTTATCTTCCAATATAGTAGTATCTCATATGAAGATTCAACAATCAGCCTGTTGCTTTCTCCTTATCTCATCATCTTCATTGATCTTCTTTTGTTTAGCGTTTTCCTTCCTCAACCTTTCATTCTCGATCACCAAACTATCAATTCTAATAACTTTCTCAATAACAATCGCCTTCAATGAATCATGATCTCTGAATGTGGGAAAATCTCCAAAACAACTAGCATCAAGAGACGGTAAGCTAAAATCAGGAACTTTTTCAGGAGCATTAGGTGGTTCTTGAGCTTGTGGAGATGGTTCCACCACTGGTGTCTTCAAAACATTGTCATCTCTGCACAAATCGACAACTTGGTTCTTCCACCACAAATGTTGGGTTGATAGGAGTCACTGTAACCTCCGGTTCTTCAACATCAGGTTCATGTATAAGTTTCAACTTAGGAGATGTAACCCTCTTTGACTTCTTCCTGATACAAATTTTCTTCGGTTTAACTTGCTTAACAGGCTTCTCCACAACCTCTTTAGGTACGTAAGTCTCGTCTTGATCATCTATAGGCTTACGTTTCTTTGAACTTTCAGCTCGTTTCTCAAACTTAGCCCTTGGATTAGCAAGTCTCATCCTCCGTCCTTTTGAATCAAGCTCTGTTTCCTCCAGATCTTTCTCAAAAGTAGCTAAATATACCTCTTCTTGGGTAATTGGAGTAACAACCTCTTTCTTCATAACTTTCCTCTTTTTCTTCTTAGGAGTAACCGACTCTCATTCAGAATCAGATTCAATCTTTATAAACCTTTTACCAACTGGTTTAAATTCCATAATTAATTTTTCTTCTTCAGCTCGATCAGAGTCACTTCCATCATTCCTCCATTTGTTATCGGAAGGTGCAACATAATCAGGATTATTAAGATGTCCAAACAATCCTTTGAACTTAGGAATATCCTCTTCCTTCACAAACTTATACGAAGCTAACTTGGCTAGATTATTCACAATAACATGATCTAGAAAGATCTTAGGCCCTTCCTTCTTGACAGTTGGAAATACTTCTTCAACAAACATTTGAACAAATCTAGGATACTGCAATCACTGATCGTCTCCAAATTCATCTTCATGTTGTCTAGAATCATTCGAGAAAAGTTGTACTTAAGATTTAAGCACAAAGTAGCCATCGTGCTCATTTGGTAATCAACAATTTCCTCATAACCTCCTTTCTATGTCAAAGGCAATGAATCACAACATGCACAAGATACTTGAATGGCCTTGACAGTGCAGTCTTCCTCAATGCTAATATGTTTAATGAATTCCTGTAACTCATCCTTAGCATGCATCCTTTCACTGGCTTTTCATCAAGATCAACAGGATTAGTCGATGCATCACCAAACTCCAAAACTTTTCTAATTAGGGCTTCATTCACCACAATATCCTAATCTTGCACTTTTGAATGAATATCCTTCCTAGATACCTTAGCACTTTTCCAGAACTCTGACACTATGCTCTCGTAAGGATCTGCTGAATGTGTGATAGCCTTGTATATTCTGGATCTTCTCAGAAATGGAATAATGACTTTGAATTTTTCTACTTTAGAATCCTCTTCATTTAAGTAAGCACAGATATTGTGCTTCGGATCAGTATTCTTAGCTTTCTTAACCATTTGCAAAATAAATACACATGTTAATATTGAATTTATTCAACGTATAAGTTTGTCTCAGCGTATAAGTCCATATCTTCGTATAAGTCTGTATCTACGTATAAGTCTTATCAGCGTATAAGTCCTATTAACGTATAAGTCCTATCAGCGTATAAGTCCTATCACAACGTATATGTTTGAATGTATTGACCTTGGTCAACTCATAGCATATACTCCGTATATGTCTAAACATATACAGCGTAAATGTTTGTGTTTTGACCAACTTCCATCTTATTGATCTGCTACTTATTTGAACGTACTAATTGTCAATCAAGCATCGATTAAGTCCGTTATTTGATCATTTGTGTTCAATTTTATGATGATGAACATTTTTCAGGTTAAAAACTCAGCATATAAGAATGGATATGTATATCAATTCAGATCTAACCAATTAAACCCATTTTAAACCAATTAAGTACTATCATTTTCCTCATATTAACAATTAACAATCTAAAGAATAAACAATAATAATTTGCATCAAACACTGGATTATTCATATCAATTGATACTTATACGTGAACTAAGTCCCTGTTCATCTTCAGATCTGAAACAACATCTCACCTTTAAGATCTGATTTGGTGTGTAAATCACCAAAGAAAATACCAATAATCAAAATATCGGCAAGATGTGTGTGAACAATAGAATCAAAGCAGAGAGAATTTGGATGGACAGACGTATATGTACATATGCGGCGTATAACCCTCATATATACATATTGAACTTATGCGGCATATAAGTATGAGACTTATACGGCGCATAACTTATGCAGCATATAAGTCTCAACATTTATACGTTGCATAAGTATGTCATTGACAGCTCAGATTTCATGTCCAATTCACACCCATGTAATGTACCAAGTACAAATAAATGTCCTTGTACATTAAATGAATAACTTAAATAAGCTCTTTTTATGAAAACCTACTGTTTACCAAGTTTAAATTAATGACCTTGCATGAAACAGATAAACGTTTTGATCCCTTTTTAATTTTAATTTGATAAAACATGACAAGATTTGTTGTCTAATGAAAAACCCTAGAGAGATATTTCACCCGCACATCAAGAGTCGAAAACTAAATCAGAAAGAAAATCTTTTTGGTTTCTTCAATATCAACAAATGAAAACTTGAAATTTTATCATCTAAAAGAGAATTTGAACTCAGAAACTCATACATAATTCACATATTTTTGTGAGTTTGAGCAGAGAATCATATTGACCAAATTGCCCTTCCATTACAGTTTTGTTTTCAGCCTTTATTAGGACTGGTGTTAAGTCGGTCAATGGTATTATTGTCCACCTAAACCTTTTAAACAAATGATTCGGGAATTTCTGTGATACATTTAATTGGTTCAATTAAGCGCGAATCTTATGTGGACCCCACCCATCAGACATAATTTGTATATCTTTATACAGTGAGCTGTTCACATGTATACTTTTCCACTTTTTACTCAAAGTCGATTAGCTGTGACTCATGCTAAAAATAATAAAACAAAACAACTCAGAATGTTAAAATTTTCCCTTAAGATCGATATTACTACACGCAGATAAGGTTCCATTTTAACAAAATAAAAAGATAAAATAAGTTGAAGTTGTACAGGCCTTAATCCCCAGTTCAATACATGACTTTCACACATTTGTGCTTATAGTATACGCAGAGGAGATCCAAAGATTATACGAACCACCAAGAAAATAAAACAGAATACTCAAATCTTAACCCTCGGTCGGATAAACTTATCGCGCAGGAGATGATCCAAGATTTGAATAAAAATAAAGAAAAATTAAGCTGAATTTCTTTGCAAAATGAAATAAGAAAATAAGTCGAATTTTCTTCAAAAATGAACGCATGCACACACAAGAATCTTTAAATACTTCATTGCTGAAAACAGATATTAATCAAGCTTCAACATGTTTCCCACTAGATTCGGCAGTGATTTATGTTTATATCACTTAGTTTCCCTTGTTTGTTTTAAAGGTCTACCAAAGAACCAATACATTTAAGCACTTAGCCTTTTATGCCCACTTTTTAGTGGATTTGTGACCAGATGATCAACGTACTATCATCTTCCCTTTTTGCTTCAAAAACTCATTTTCTGAGGAGCAACATTTTTTAATGTTTTTGACATTTTTAAATTTTATAATGTTTTTGGCTTTTTCAAATTTTTCTATGTTTTTGGTTTTTCTTTGAAATTTTCTCCCCCTAAAATCAAAAACTATATGAAAAATTATTTACATAAGAAGGACTGACTTTGATGTTTGGGATCACAAGGTATCCAAAACACCTGTAATCTCGGTAACCCTCTTATCACCACCGCCCAAAACTTTTAAACCATTAAGTTTTAATAAGTAATGAAATCTTGACT
This sequence comes from Bidens hawaiensis, assembly GCF_021521415.1. Taxonomy (NCBI): domain Eukaryota; kingdom Viridiplantae; phylum Streptophyta; class Magnoliopsida; order Asterales; family Asteraceae; genus Bidens; species Bidens hawaiensis. Next base: position 26,910 of record NW_027493487.1, on the reverse strand, counting down.
TATCAAAAGCTTTGGTGAAAAGATCTGTCTTTTGTTCATTGGTGTGAATTTTATCTACGGTAATCAACTTCTTTCCATAGCAATCACGAATGAAGTGATACCATATTTCAATATGCTTAGTTTTAGAGTGATTTACCGGATTCTTAGTTATGGAAATTGCTGCATTATTATCTACAAAGATAGGGGTAGTAAGAAAATTCAAACCGTAGTCCCGCATCTGTTGTTGTATCCAAAGAACCTGAGAACAGCAACTGGAAGCAGCTACATACTCAGCTTCACAAGTAGACAACGAAACCGTGGTTTGTTTTTTGCATTGCCAGTGACAAGTAGTTTACCGAAGAACTGACACCCTGCCGTTGTAGATTTGGCATTCAGCTTACAGCTTCCATAATCTGAATCAGAATAAGCCCTTAACACAAACTCATCGTCTTTTGGATACCAGAGACCGACCCCTAGACATCCCTTGAGATAGCGTAGAATTCTCTTGATGATCATGAGATGTGAAACCTTCGGATTTGACTGATATCGGACACACAAACAGGTAGCATACATGATGTCTGGCCGAGAAGCAGTAAGATACATCAATGAGCCTATCATAGATCGGTATAAAGTTTGGTCAACCTTCTCCCCGTTGGGATCAAGACCAATACTATGATTCACTGGTAGAGGAGTACTGATTGCCGCTGCATCAGTCATGTTGAACTTCGCCAATACGTCGTTGACATACTTGTTCTGATGTATGAAGATACCTTCTGACATCTGTTCTACTTGAAGTCCAAGAAAGAATTTCATCTTCCCCATTGCATTCATCTCGAATTTCTTCTTCATTACTTCTTCAAACTGCTTTCCCAGAACATCATTTGTCGATCAAAATATTATATCATCAACATATATCTGCACGATCAGTAGATGTTCATCAACAGATATGGTGAAGAGTGTACAGTTTACGGTTCCTCGAATAAACCCGTTGTCCAAGACATGTTGGGACAATGTCTCATACCAGGCTCTCGGGGCCTGATGTAGACCGTTAAGGGCTTTATCAAGTAAGTACACTTTGTCTTTGTGAATCGGATCGACAAACCCCGGTGGTTGTCCCACATATACTTCTTCACTAATATTTCCGTTAAGGAATGCTGACTTCGTCCAACTAATAAACTTTGAAACCTTTCCAAGAAGCAAATGCTAGAAAGATCCAAATTGCTTCCAGTCTTGCAACTGGTGCATAAACTTCGTTGTAATCGATACCTTCCCTCTGATTAAATCCCAACACAACAAGTCTTGCGTTGTTTCTTACAATAATCCCATTCTCATCCCTTTTGCACTTAAACACCCACTTGGTGTTAAACTGCTTTTTATCTTCAGGTAAGTCAACCAATTTCCAAACCCCCAGCTTCTCAAACTGCATAAGCTCCTCTTGCATGGCATTCACCCAGCTTTCTTTTGTTAGGCCTCTTTATACGTTTTCGACTCAACCTGCGAAATAAAACATTTAAATGAGAATTGATTTTGTAAAGGAGAAACATTAGAGTAAAAGCACTGGAGGTTTGGATAAAGTTCTTGGCACCACCTCGGTAGGTACTGAAACTTCAGATTGGAGATTGTTCTCACACACTTCAGTAGAAATAGTAGATGGAGAAATAGCTTCAATAATCTACTCATCTGATTCACCATCTTCATCAAAAACTGGATTAGTCTCTGGCATGTTATCGGATTGAACATGATCAGGTACTTCTTGAGGAACAGACACATGAACTTCAGGTGTTAATACATTATCTTCTGATAACTGTTGTTGATATAGCATCATCAGTGCCTCATCAGATGGAACTTCCTCAAGGAGCTTGAAACTCTCCTAAAGGCTCTCATCAAAAAATAGCCATGAATCCCCTGGTCATTGAATGGTAGGAGTGTATCTTTGGCAATTGACATTTTGGACTTGAACAATCTTGTGGAGGCTAGGAATGTAGACACTGAGTGGACTAGCATACCCCACAAAGAATCCTTCGACATATTTGGGACCAAATTTGCCATTAGGATCAAGAGCAATACATGTTGATCCAAACAGTTCAAGCCACTTCAGATTAGATTTTCGACGATTAAGTAGCTCAAAACACGTCTTGCCGAATTTCTTGACTGTAAGCACCTGGTTGAGAGTATTGCTGCCGCCACTGCTTCTGACCAAAAATGAACTGGTAATTTTGAATCAGAAAGCATAGTTTGAGTTGTTTCAATCAAGGTTCAATTCTTTCGTTCAGCAACCCCATTTTGCTGTGGAGTATACGGTGCACTGAATTCATGAAGAATCCCCCGGTCATTACAGTATCTAGCATCTTGTTGTTCTTGAATTCCGTCCCATTATCACTTCTTATTCGTCGAATCGGTAGATCATATAAATTTTCCAGCTTCTTGAATAAGATCATGAGGGAATCATATGTCTCATCGTTTGGTTCCAAAAACATCACCCACGAAAATCTTGAGTAATCATTAGTAACCACAAGAATAAAGCTCTCCGGTGATACTTTTGACATTCACTGGTCCAAATAGATCCATATGGATATGTTCGAACGATAAGTTAATGGTGTTAACTATTTTCTTCGGATGAGGTTTCTTTGTCTGCTTTCCCTTTTTACAGTCTAAACAGTCTTCGCTTAATTGAAAATTTCTTAAATTCACTCCCTCATGAGAAGATTTAATTACTGAAATTGAAAAACTCATGAGAAGATTCCTTTGGTCTAATGGGGATTGTTGCCGGGGAAAAGCTAAAGTGGCTTGGGAGGCTGTTTGCCTTCCTAAATTTGAAGGTGGTCTTGGTATTCGAAGGTTGTCCGAGTTTAATGTTGCGCTTTTGTCTGCTCATATATGGAAATTGCTTAGTAACAAGGAATCTCTTTGGGTCAGATGGATTCATACATATAAACTGCGGGGCGTTAGCTTCTGGGCTGTCCAAAAGCGGGGTAATATGTCTTGCACTTGGAGAAACCTCTTACAGATTCGGCAAATGGTGAGACAATTTTTCTGGTTTCGTATTGGGAACGGTGACTCTACTTCTGTCTGGTATGATAATTGGTGTACTACACGTCCTCTGATTGATATGGTGTCTACTAGATCAATCCATCGGGAGGGTTTTTCTTTATCTGACAGAGTTTCAAATTTAGTTGAGGAGGGTATTTGGAGGTGGCCGGTTGAATGGAATTCTATTCTTCATTCTGTGCAGTTTCCTTCAATTCAAAATCAAAAAGATGATGAAGTTTGGATCAAAGATTTGAATGGAAAGTTTGTTCAGTTTTCTGTTAAGGATATGTGGCATGCTATTCGATCTAAGGATCGCAAGGTCACTTGGTTTAATGTTGTATGGTATCCTAACTGTATTCCTAAGCACGCTTTTTTATTGTGGCTGATCATTAAGAATCGTTTAAAAACTCAGGATAAGGTAAGATATTGGGAGAACCGAACTGATGTCAGCCAGGTATGTCCGCTGTGTGATGTTCAACCTGATTCTCATGGTCATTTATTCTTTCGTTGCTCGCTTTCACTCAAAGTCTGGAAAGGTGTATGTGAGTTTGCTAAGATTGATTCATATTCTGATATGTGGGGGGATATCTTGGTGAAATACGAGTCTTTTGCTTCTAGTAAATCGGCGGATGTGGTTACTGCTAAACTTGTTTTAGCAGCGACTTGCTACCTGATTTGGCAGGAAAGGAATTTAAGACTATTCAAAAATCAAAAGAGGGATTGCAGTCAGATCATTGATGCGGTAGTGGGCATTGTCAGATTAAAACTTCTCTCGAGTCGGTTTCGTTCAAGCTCAAGGAAGTGGATGGAAGTTTGGAAGCTGCCTAATGCTACATTAGAAGTCTAATGTTTATTTTGTTTTCTTGTAGTTTAATGGGCTGTGTTTAGTGGGTTTTTAGGCTAGCGAGTGGTATGCCTCTCGTCTAGTTTTTGTGGTTGTGTTTTTTTTGTTGCCGTTTTGATACTCTGTCATTACGCCAGTTTTTATTTTTATTATAGCCTGGGTACAAACCCTTTTACCCTAAATTCACTCCCTCTGCCAAGTTCTTGTGAACCGGATGGTTCATCTTCCTCACACTTATATGTCCCGTCTGCCGATGCCACAAAACTGACTCCCATTCAGATGCTCTTGAGATGAAACATTGAGCAGACCCCGAAGATGTTGATGCAGTGCTCATGTTCATGACAAAACGATCATTCTCTCGAGGAGCACGCATAATGATCCACTCTTCAGGTATTTTGAAACTCGGTTTCAAAATCAAACACTCTCGGTCAGTGAAATGTGTAGAGAATTATTTATCATGAATTTGTGATATGCTGAGTAGATTATTCTCCAATTCTGAAATGTAGTTGACATTCTCGAATGTAACCTTTCCATTTATCAAGGTCCCTTCACCAACTATCTGTCCTCCTTGGTTTCTAGCAAAACCGACATACCTTCCTCTTATTAATTTTACATCATTCAGCAAGTAGAGAGTACCTGTCATGTGCCTAGAGGCTCCACTATCCATTATCCAACGAGAACCGTGGGATCTGGGAAGCCCCTGCACATACAGTTAACAGTTTAGTGAAACAAGGAAACCCAAGCCTTCTTGGTCTTGAATTGTTTGAAGTGTTTGTAAAACATTCTAACATCATCATAATCTGAATCACCAGTTAATGATTCACTAGTCACTTGTGACTCAGATTCAGTTATTACTTTCTCAACAACCTCTGGTGGTTTAACAACAGTTTTTACCACCTAGTTTTGACCTGCGGCTTGTCTTTTGTTAAAAAACGATGTTTGAATTGTTTTTGAAACTTTTGGAATATCTGTTTTAACAACCTTTTCAACATCAGTTTTAACTGACTCATCTCGTTTTAAGATTTTAACATTTTCATGAACACTCATTGATTTCTTCTCACTCACATAATCTAGGCCAGGTTTCTTGCTCACAGTCTTTTGAGGCGGAATGTGATCCTGTTTATATCGATTAGGACAAACGTAAAACACGTGCCCAACCACATTGCAATTAAAAAAACGTCTCCTATCAACAAACTTGTTGATTTGAGATGTAGTTTCACCCTAATCACGTCCTGCTTTCAACTGATAAAACTCTTTATTCGATTGATTTCTAAAAACAGCTTCTTTTTCAGATTCAGATGTTTTACCATGCACAAACACAATCTTTTTCTCTTGAAGTGGTTTAAATCGATGAGTTTGTTTGTGATAAAAACTTGTTTTTGCGAATCTTTTCGAATCCTCAACTTCCTTTTCAGTACCCAACCCATGATCCTTAACTGTTTCCTCGGATAACACTGATTCTGCCACTTTTACTCCGGTTGACATATCACATTCAGAACTCTCATTCTCCATAGATTTAACACAATCATCATCAGCAGACTTTGAGTTATCATGATGTGGAGTATTGAGTTCCACATTTAGTACCTTTTTGAAACCTTTTGGTTTCTTTGGAATATAAGCATTCCACATAGGTGGAGGCACAACATGATAATCCTCGTTTATGTTCTCAGTCTCATTATCCTTGTGTTTTGATGAATTTTTAGGAATAATGTGATCAAGAACATATGACGATGCAGCATAGCTTGCTAATTTCAAATTAACTCTTTCAGTCTCAATCTTGAGTGTTTGAAGCTCAAGTTTGAGTGCTGCATTTTCGTCTATGTGTCTGTTGATGGCAATTTGTTTGTCTTCAACTTTGTGTTTTAACAATGAAATTGTTTTCTGATCTTGTAAAATCCTTTACCATAAACTCTTTTCACGCTTTTGAAGTTTCAAATATGCCTCGTTAACAACATTCAGATCAAACAAAGATTTGTCATAGTGTCTTTTCAACTCTTTAATTTCAAGAGTCTTAAAGTCACATTCATCGCAAGGCAATTCACATTTTTCACATAAATTTGAATTTAGAATTACCTCATTTGCCATGAATGCTTGATCGGTTGGTTCATCACTTGAAATTTCTGAATCTTCATCAGTCACGACTTCAACAGTTTCATCAACCACCTTCTCCGTTGAATCTGCAATCTTACTTGATTCCTTGACCTCTGATTCATCCTTAATGTCTTCTTCTCCAAAATCTATCTTATCGTGTAGAACTTCCTCTCCATTAAACCAACCTGCAAAACTTTCAATTATATCAGGTGGGAATAATGAGGTAAGATAATCAGAAGGAACCGTGTGAATTTTGTCATAGGTTCTTGGAAGATTGTCACCAAATTCATCTTGATCAACCTCTTGATCAACTTTGTCAACCTCTTTGTCATCATCCATCAACTCTTTCTCAACCATATCCTCAACCTTCTTAACTTCTTCCCTTATATCAACCTTCTCAACATTTTCACAATCATCAACAACTTCAGCTACATTTGCTTGAAATACCGAGTTCCAGTTTAACCCCTCATCCATTTGTGCGGTAGCAGCTTTTTGCAGATAAGTAGAAGCCTCTGATCTTTTGCCTTTGATTGCATCAGCCTCATTTTGAGAAGGACGGTGATAAATTGCTTGCTTATAATGATCCCTTCAAATGGATTTGCAACATTGTCCTCTACATTCTTGCTTATGCATTCTCTTTTAAAATGTCCCTTTTCTTTGCATCTGAAACATCTTACTTTGGATTTGTCAAAGCCCAGCTTTGAATTGGATCCATCCAATACATTTCTTCCAGTGATCTCTTTGAATCTTTATGCTCTTCTAATCACACTTGCCATGCACCAACGGATGTCAATCATCTCCATTTCTTCTGGGTCGATTTGATCATAATCTTCTTTTATCATGTTGTAGTTGCCAATTCGTCCAGCAACTAAACATTCATAAGATTCTAATACTGAACCCAGAAATGTCATATGTTCCTTGATAGTTTCAGTGGTTAGGCACCCAGTTTTCTTCAAATTTATAACTATGTTGCACTGTAATACATCAGGGTCTTGTGTGTTAGAAGCTTGAGATACAGGAATGGTGCCTGAATAACTACTACTATATTGTGGAGTAGCAGAAATAACAGGTACACTATTTGCAAAGGCTTGACAAGTTTGTTCAGTAAAGAATGCAGTAGGAATCTTGGGATTTGAAGAATCACTTGACTGTGAACCCTTGTAGTATAATCCCACATCTTGTGATACTGCGGTAGATTTCATCTTTTGCTTCTTTCTGAGCTCTAGGTCATGAGCTTCCAGCTTCTCGATAAAACTTGCAAGATTTAGACAAGCATATGCAATGGGGTTTGATTGCTGAATCATTATAAAAGTACCCCATTCTTCAGGTAACGCATCAGCAAGCTTATCAATGTATTCATACTCAAGCTTGTCAATCTTTAGCCTCTTCATTTCATTCACCAGATAGCAATATCTTTCAATCAGCTGTGCGAATGATTCACCCTTAACTTGAGTAAATATATCAAATTCTTTCTTGAGCAGTGCAATTTTACTTTTTCTCATGTCAGGATTTCCTCGATCTTTGTTCAACAATGCATGCCAAATTGAATAGCAAGAACCATTATATTGCAATAGTTGAAAGATCTCAGCTTTAATGGCTTGTTGAAAGAGATTCAACATTTTCTTCTCTTTTAGAAACAAACTTTATCCGCTTCAGCAATTTGAGACAATCGATAATTTTCCCCATTCTCGTTCTTAGGGATAATATACTCTTCCTCCAGGGCTGTCCATATTTCGTAGATCAAAGCTTGAACATACATCTCAAATTTGTCGGCCCACGATGGATAATCTTTCATTCTAAGAAGTTTGGGATGCTAGTTGGATGTCCCCATTTCATTTTCCAAGTTAATGTTTTGAAGTAGGGCAGATGGCCGTGACACAAACGCACTTAGGTTTTTCATGTTGGTCTATTTGAAGTCAACGTATAAGTTTCTGGTCAACGGATTTGTATGAATCAATGATCAAGTCAACGTATAAGTATATTGGTCAACGGATAAGTGTGTGGTCAACGTATATGTATACTAGTCAACGGATAAGTAGATAGTCAACGTATAAGTAGCTAGTGTATAAGTATTCACCTTATAACATACGCGGCGTATAAGTTATACGCCGTATATGTTATGCGTGAAGGACATATACGCTTCATTAACATATATGATGAAAATCTCCATTTTAGAATTTTGGCAATTTGAGGATTCAAATGATGTGGGAATTGGATGAAAACTTGAACGATTTGTCACGGTTGTGTAAGGAAGGTCTTGTGAAAGTTTGAAGGACTTTTGACGGTTGAATTGGTAGATAGAGAGAAAACGTTGAAAAACTTGAAGTATTCAAGCTAGTAGTGAGCCATAATGCTCTAATACCACTTGAAATGACCTGGAATACTGATGTAGATGTAGTTCAGGATCTCTAGATGTTACAGCCTATAACTCAATATGCGGAATCGATTGAGAATGAACACAATCAAGTAAACATTAAGCACATATTCATTGATAACTTGAAGAATTACAAGATATGACTTTACAGCAACTTTCTCTCTCTACTTTCTCACTCTAACATTGACCAAAAGTCTACATACAAACGGATAAGTCTCCTATTTGTAGGAAACAACATGAGAAACACCAAGCCCGTATAAGATATAGGCGCATAAGTTATGCGCCACATAACTTATGCGGTGCTTGGGGGACTTATGCGTTGACTCACTATTACAAATAATACATTTGACATTTTAAGCCCTATACAATCATATCTAATACATCCAAGACCCTAGCAATAGACATTATGCTTTAACAATGAGAATAGTGTTTTGATCATTCTTTTTGTGAGATATAAGGTTTCCATGTATAAATGAGATGATAGGTTGGCAAACCGTGTTATTCATCAAATTATAACATATTTAAATGATTAATATTGCTAATTTATTTTTAGTTGTGTTCTCTTAATCCAGTGTATGTATATTGATTTAATGTTTTGGCAAAGTAATCTTTTTTATACTAGGGATGAGCAAATTCAGTACCGGTACCGAAATCGATACTGATTTAATACCGACGGTATCGAATCGGTACCAAAGTTTTGAGTTTCGGAACCGGTACGGTATCGGTATGTGGTATTCGTAAGAAAAACGGATACACCTCAGTATTTACATGTCGAATAAGTGATTAACCGCTTATTGTATCAAACAAATGAATAATCAAACGGGTCTGGTTATGACCCGGATATCCTGAGGGGGGGATCTATAAGTGATATAAGTTTAATATAAGCTAACATATTGGTTAAGCCAAAAAAGATAGTTAAACTACCAGCTATGAACTTAAAAACGAAAGATAGTTACAAAACAAGAATCGTATCATCCGTTAACCAAAAAAGACTTACAAAACATTTGTTTGGAATATTTTAAGTGATCCGTGAAAATATTTTCGATTGTTACAAACAAATAGTATGTTTATCTAAATTTACAATAAATTGGCCGAAAAATACTCGTTTGGCTGTTTGTCGTACCCAATTTATTTTTCACGTCAAAAACCGAACTCGAAATAAATTTGGACTCGAGATTTCACGTTCGGGGGATGCAAATCGAGACAAGTGGGCCAAAAAGAGGCCAAGAGGGCCCATCTATGTGCTAGCCGCCAATATTGATTGCCCACCCCCTTATATATTTTAAACATTTAACACATTCTAAAACCTTCCACAAGACCTACTTAACTCGTTTTGAAGCTGCGTCAGCAGATTACATGAAAACCCAGCCAAAACCTAAGGTATTTTAGCAAGTTTGATCAATTTTATGCATGTTTAAACTTGTTTAATTTCAAATAAACATAGTTTGATTACCAAAAATCACTTCTAACCATGAAAAAGCCCTAAAAATTGTCCAAAAACATATTTTGATCATATACATGGTTAAGAATCTGATTTGATATGTTTAGCCATAGACACGGATTAAGGGGTTTAAATCGCGTTTTTACGGTTCAAAAGTTCGGTTTAAAGCCCTAAACGATACCCTACGTTCCAAGGCTGTTTTGTTGATGATACATGCTTGGTTTGTGATATAGGACCTGCATCTACCTTAGAAGCACAAGAACCCGGAAATTGAATAAGAGGGCGAAAACGAACGAAAACCGCAAAGGTCATACCTAATTATTCGTTTAAGGGTTGTTTAGGGTTAGATTGTGATGTGCATATTGTTAGCTTGTAATCTTTTTCAGGGACATCAGGGACCATATGAATGAGTCCCTGTCCAAATTTGGTAATTTGTCGACAATCATTTGGCGAATTTATTACTGATTAGGGACGTTTATTTAGGAAATTCATTAAACATATTCTAATTGATAAGTGTCTAAATTTTTATAATTTAATGATAAACGGATAATTAATTATGCTAAATTAAAGATTAAACAAATTCAATTCTGATAAAAACCGACAAGTTCGTGATTAACGAACCTGTTGGAATATTAGAACATCAAGAGTGATCAAAAATCATATTTTTGGGTTAATTAAGTAAAATTGAACTTTTTATGAGACATCCGGACAATTTGGATGGATTGTGCACGTTTTTCTCCAAACCAGACTAAATAAACGGAAAAGAGTCTCGTAGCAAATCCAGACCCCTAATTTGTGATCTTTCTTTATAACTTAATTATTTTATCAACCAACACATTTACCCAAGTTTACATACTTATACCTGTTTCCTAAACGTGTAAACAATCAACTTGGCCCAGCTGGTAAAACTAGGAACCTGAGCCAAGTTCTGTTTTAAGTATTAGACATTGAACAACATCACAATCTAAGACTATTGACACTTTTTGGGCGTGACAGCTATACCAAGACTAGATGTACAGCCCAGTTTAGTATGAAGATATTAATAATATTAAAATATTAATATTATTATAATATTGATTATATGGACTAAGTAAGAGCGAGTAACACGAAACATGAGCCGATATAGCACCGAACATCTAATAAACCGTGAGTTTCATGACCCCACTTTTAAACTGTTTTTATGAACTTTTGGGGTGAAAAACATGTTGATACATATCTACTCGGAATTGCTTAATGATGGGAATTATCTAAGTGCTAACACACAAAAGTCCCCACGAACACGGTGATTAACTTCGAGCCGGTGGCTTGTGAATAGTACTATTGGTTTGACAAACCCAAACGGAGCCGGTGCGGTTTGCTGAGACTTATCCCATTTGCACATGATACAAACACGCTATGTAGTGTTAGACATAGCTACTCGGGGCATGCTGTGGGCGGAAGCGGGGGCCACAGTGGTTGATTAAGCGTGGGAAATGGAGGCACACAACACGAACAGACAGTCAAGGCTTCACTGTAGCTTAGCATAATTACATCATAAACATACAAACAAACGTCCTTGTGAACGTCCATACATACATACATACTCGCGTATTTACAAAATATGATTATTGTTTGCACAACTGATTTCTTCAAACTCGTGAAACTCACCAACTATATGTAGTTAACCCGTTTTAATATGTTTTTCAGGTATACCAGACTTGGACTAGAAAGTCAATGTCCTACGTGTTTGACTTGCGATCAATACTGGGTGAATTGATGCAAGTGTCCTAGTAAGAAGTAAAGCTGCATTACGGGTTTAGTTTATATCACCTAGTTGTAAATGAAGTTAGATCAATGTAAAATATTGTAAATTAGTTTGTATTGTTCTTTATAAACAATGTGGTTGATACCAGAGGTGTCTGTTACATTTTCGTTTTACGCTTCCATATTTTGCTAAATGGGGTGTGACACGATATTTCCCGAATTTTTACCTTCAATACCGGTATCGTACCGGTACCAAGAATTTATGATCTTCGAGATCAGGATTTCGGTACCGCTACCGATCTTATCCCTATTTTATACAATATTATGTGGTAATAATTATTCATATACCACCAATGTTAGAAATATTCAACCTATAAACTATATAACAAATAATTTTTTTACATTTGCTAACGATTAAAAAATCCACTCCAATTGAATTTATTATAATTGATATGCTTGTCTTAACACCAACTCGTTTGGTCTTAAAATGACGATATATGTAATTGTTGCTATTAAGGAGATATATGTAAATGGTTATTTAATTAGTTCATTAGTAGTAAAATAGTCATTTAATTAGTTATTTTTAATGAATGGATAAATATGTAATGTAGGTGGTTTAGGAAAGGAAAATGTGTAATTGATGTTTAAAGGTTGAACAAATATGCAATATAAAACTAGAGGTGGCAATATAAGTGGGTTGGGTTGGATTTGGGTGATGGGTTAGAATGGGTTTGGGTCAGGATGGATTTTTAAAATAGAGGGTTAGGATGGGTATGGGTCAAGATAGATAAAGTTAATCCATCTTGACCCAAGTAAAGGTTAAAATGCAAAGGTTTCAAAAACCCCTCAAACAAATATTTAAAAAATTTAATAAAAAATTAATAACTCAAAATTTAAATAAAAAACGCAAAATGTAAAATAACCAAAATGTCTTTGCCGTTGTCCCCGTTTCATTAAAAAAACTCGGTTTTGTCTCGGTTCAGGCTCGGTTTTCTTTCGGTTCATTTGCGCTCTTTTTTTTCATTTCGATATATATTCGGTTTCAATGTTTTTGGTTTATGTTCGGTTTCTATTTCTCGGTTTTATTCGATTTAGGATGGGTATGGGTCAAGATGGGTAAAGTTAACCCATCTTGAACCAAGTAAGGTTAAAAAATACAAATGGTTTCAAAAACCCCTCAAAAAAATATTCAAAAAAAGTAATAAAAAAATAATAACTCATAATATAAATAGAAAACGCAAAAAGTAAAATAACTAAAATGTTTTCCCTGTCTTCCTCGTTCATTAAAAAAAACCTCGGTTTTGTCTCGATTTAGGTTCTGTTTTTTCAGTTTTTTTCGCCTTGGTTTTGCTTTTTTTTCATTTCGGTCGGTTTCGATATATGTTTGGTTTCAATGATTTCGGTTACGATTTCTCAGTTTCCATTCGGTTCCGTGGGTTTTGTTTTAATAAAAATGGATAAAGCTTGTTTTAGTCCATTCTAACCCATAAACAAACCCATTCTAACCTATAACCAAAAGTCACTAGCATTTTTCCAACCATCTTGACTTCTTGCAAAATTCTTTTGATCCATTCTGACCCATCTCAATTTTAAAAGTTATCCAAATTGACCCAAAACAACCCATTTGAGTAGGGCTGTAAACGAACCGAACGAATATCAACAAGGCCTTGTTCATGTTCGTTCTTTAAGGAATTAATGTATTCACGAACGGTTCATGAACACTTCCCGAACGGGATTTTATGTTCGTGTTAGTTAATTAAGGAAATGAATGTGTTCACGAACGGTTCACGAACACAAATAAAAATCCATAGCCTAGAGATTGAGACCGGGTATTCATCAATGTAGAAAATGAAAGCCTGTAAACAAATCGAATAAACACAAACAAGGGTATGCTCGTGCTCGCTCATTTAACTTTAAACGAATACGAACACTTAATCAAACAATTTTTATGTTCATTTTCGTTTATTTAAAAAAATGAACATTTGTGTTCATTTATGTTCATTTGTTTATAATCTAAACGAACATAAACTTAACAAAGATAAACGAACATAGATGAACAAATGTAAATGAACACAAACAAAAATAAACGAATATAAATGAAAACACTTAAATGAATTCACATTAAAAAATGTAAAACTTTTAATTAGATGACCCATCCAGATAATAATTAATTATTTTCTATTAATACATAAACGAACATCAATAAACAGACGCAAACGAACATAAACGAATGTTCATGAACTTAAATGAACGAACGGAACATTTGTCCATGTTCGTTCGTTTATTAAATAAACGAACATAAGCAAACTTCCCGCCAAACAGTTTATGAACAGTTCACTGAACGTTCGGTTTGTTTACAAGCCTATATTTGGGTTTGTTTTGCCACCCTTAATAAAAATTTAAGAAGGAAACATATCCGGAAAAGAAAAACAAAGAAAAGAAAAGAAATTTTGGTGAGTACCAGAAAAAAATGTGGATGATATTTAGAATACTATCCAAAAATCTTTGTCATTCATTTGAGGCTGAGCGCATAGACGGAGAAGACAAGGCAAGAAGGAAATGAATATTACTAGCTTAACAACAGGTGCAATGGAGCTCTCTCTGTACCCTCACAAACCATCTTTCCTCCCTTCCCCGGCGGCTACTAGTTGCAGTAATTAATTATAAAATCCATTCATTCTCTTAATATCTTCTTTCTTCAACAATTAATTTCGTTCTCTTATGCAGAGCCCCCAAAAGTTAAGTTTTCAATCGCATGTTCAAAGGCCAAATTTTCTGAAATTCAGTGGACTAGAAGAGCCTTTATCACTTGCTTTCTCGCTTCTGCAGGTATTACTACTCATTTTACCACTTTCTTATTATTCATTTGGAACCATAACTTTGATTTGCTTATTGGTATTCGAATACGTTCTCATCAATATCATGAATAATGTTCTTCAGGAAATCGGTTTATTTGTTGAACTAGTTTAATTTCTGGATTTGAAATTTGTGGTTTCTGTGGGGTGCAAACGAGCCGGCTCGGCTCGTCTCGTTTAACTTACACACAGCTCAATCTCGAGCTCGGTTCAGTTCAATATCTATTTCTAAAGCTCGAGCTATGCTCTTGGGCAGTTTTTCAAGCTCGAGCTATGCTCTTGGGCAGTTTTTCAAGCTCGAGCTCGGCTTGTTTACCATTTATTAATTAAGCTTGAGCTATGCTTGTGAGTAGTTTTTCAAGCTCGAGGTCGGCTTGTTTACTATTTATTAATTAATTGTTATATATTTATAATTATTTTTACATATTGTTTTCAATTATAATTTTTTATATAATATAATATAATATATATTATCTATTTATTTAGTTATTTTTTTCATAACATTATATAAATGGCAGTCTTGTATAGGCTCGCGAGCCGGCTCGAGATCAATAAGTGAAGCTCAGGCTTGGGCTCGTTAGCCCGTGAGCAGCTGTACTCGTTAATTTGCATCCCTAGGCCTATAATGTTGTAATTTGGAAGGATTAATTTGTTGATCCAAATTATAGTGTCCAATATAGAATGATAGAAAAGGATACTATTAATGGATGCAGTAATTTAGTATTGTTATATCTAATATGTGGAAATAAATTTTTTAAATGAGCAGCTGCTGGTTTGTGTGTCTCTGATGTTGCTTCTGCTGCTAGCACAAGTAGAAGAGCTGTGAGACTCTTTCTCTGTGTGTGTGTGTGTGTGTCTTTATATATCTATATCTTTGTATTAATATATGTGTGGTCACTTAATGTTTTGAATCTTCAATTTTCTTTATTGCAGAATAAGGGAGCAAAAGTGCCCGAGAGTGAATACACAACCCTTCCCAATGGGCTAAAGTTAGTAAATTACAAAAACCTACCGTTTCCTTTTGATTTGTGTGGGCAATAACAACTAATCTTATTATTTAAATCAACTTAGTATCTATATAAAAAGAAGTCATTTGCTCCCATTACTTTTAGGTTATTTTATGACAAATGTGCTCAGGTACTATGATTTGAAGGTTGGAAATGGAGCTGAAGCAGTGAAGGGATCTCGGGTTGCAGTACGGTTTGTGGCACATTTGTATTTTTAGCTCTTATTGTATTCTTAAAATGGTTTTAGAGCCTATGAAGGAGTGTTAACTTTGTTTTAAGTGATTAAGAGGCTGTATTTTCTACAATAAGTTGTTGGGCCAATTTCATATACCCCCCTACAAACTATAAAAAAAATCATGCACGCCCTTACAAAGTAGTTAAAATATCAAATATATCCAATTCGTTACAAACATTTATCAAATAACCATTTACTTTCTAAAACATTAATTCAATTTTTTTATTTACCCAATTAAAACTTCGTTTATACAAATATAATGTAAAGGGGTTGAACGGTAATTAAGTAAAAATTAACTAAAGTTGGCATATTGGATATTTTTAGTTTCGGTTGGGTATATATGAAAATTTTCAAGTTTGTAAGGATGTATATGAAATGATTCCCAAAATTTTTGGCACATATAGTGTATCTGAATTTGATTGTATGCATCACAGTAATATTAACATGTAATAAGTTACATGTCTGAGGTATTCTGTAACATTATTTTTGTCAATTTGCGAGAAAGTGGTAGATCAATATGTTTATGCTTCAGGTTGCTTAGATTTCTTTGTACGTGTAACTCAGTGAACTTATATATCATTATAGGTGCACTATGTTGCTAAATGGAGAAACATCACTTTTATGACAAGCAGACAGGGGCTGGTGTCGGTGGAGGAACAGTAAGGATAAATAAATATTCAACTTTGTTATGTAACTCGTTTTTTAATTAACAATGCTCCGGTTACATGTAATTTTGGGTTTTTATTGATGAAATTTCTTGATGTTCCAGCCTTATGGGTTGACGTTGGTGAGTCAGAGAGAGGAAATGTTCTTAAAGGATTAGACGTCGGGGTCCAAGGCATGCGTGTAGGAGGCAGGTACTCGTTTATGCTACGTTTTATTTAATTTAAGGAACATCATTAACTATTAAATTGATTTCATAATTAAAAAAAAATTAAATTAATATGTGTTGCAGCGGCTGCTGATTGTTCCTCCTGAACTTGCTTATGGAAGCAAGGGTGTCCAGGAAATTCCTCCAAATGCTACCATTGAGGTTCCTATTTTTTCTAGCGTGTATTTATAACGGAGAACATGTAGGTGAAACTGAAATGGGTCAGAACGGGTTCAGGTTATGAGTCAGAACAGATTCTAAACAAAATGAAATTGGGTTAATACGGGCCATATGAAAAATATCAAACTTTATAGGTGTCGAAACGGTTTAGCCAAATGGAATCAGGTTAGAATGAGTTGTTTAAAAATTGAAATACCCACTCTAGCTTAGCACTAGCTGTAGTCTGGCGGTGATGGCTGTGGTGGCGGGGTGGAATAGCAGCGGCGGTGGTCTCGACAAGTTGGTGACGGCAAACATTGGTCATTGGTGTTGCTAACCAAGTTGGACCCTCTATTATATATTGATTACCCGTTTTGACCCGTTGACTAATTTGAGATGGCTCATTTTGACATGGCTGACTAATTAAGGTGACCCAGTAAGCCCATATACGATTTAGCTTCGCCCAAATTAACACATTATTTCAGCAAGTGGTCATGATTGCCACCTATAGTGGATATTTCTTTCTGGATTTCATTATCAGGCTATTTGTGGTCACTTTTCACCAAGGAATTATTCACATCTTGAATGTAGTGGAGCCTTTTTTAACACAGTTGCCAAAAAGAGGGATTAAAAATAATTGAATACTCAATATAATTGTTCTTAGAAAGTAAGCGCTAACCCGATTTAGGAGGTTTTAAAGTACACTTTTGGCCATGTTCAACCATATATTTTATTTTTTTTATAAGTTTTATTTATTTTATAGACGGGTTCAACTTAAATAAAAAAAAATCGCTTGGGAGTCGGACTTGCACATAGCGTATAGATTTTGTTTTAACATTAATATCTTACGTTGTTTGGTTTTAATAATGTAGATAGATGTTGAATTGCTGTCGATCAAACAAAGTCCATTTGGGTAAGTAGATGAATGTGTTCCTTGTGTTTTAAGCTCAGATACTTACAATTAGTTATAAACATTTTGTAGGACTCCTGTCAAAATAGTTGAAGGATAAGATGAATATCCCCTATTGCCTTTTGCTCTACACATAAGTTGGAATATCATCAACGTGAGGACCATTCTGCTGCTTTTCAGACTACCACAAGTTTTTCTCTACTAGATGCCACGCTATTTTTGTATTGAACTGTGTATCCTTCTTATCTCAAGGCATATAATATTTGTGTGTTTTTTGGGCCAACCTTATTAATTGAAGTGTGACAATATTGCTACTACATACATAGCATCCAATCCGCTATTTTTTTTTATCTATTCACCAAACAACTTGAGGCATACGATGCTCTCACTGTTCGATATGCACCTCTATAGTCCAGATCGGTGATACTTAGTTAAAGGTTTATATCTCTAACTTGATTTTTACTCTTTGCTCCAAGCCATAACGTCTTGTTTGAGATGACGTAAGTGTTCTTCGAATATTTTTATTGTTCATTTAACATTTCAGTTTTTAGTTATATTATTCTATTAGTTTATGACTTCATTTAGTTTTTGTCTTTCTAGGTTCTTGTATTCATCTATATAAAAAGAGATGTTTAGGGTATGTTTGGTTAGAGGTAATGAAGGGGGAATGTAATGAAAGAATGAATGGAATGGACAAGAGAATGAAATGGATCATTACCATTCATTGTCTTATTTGGTTAACCTATAGGAATGAAATGAATTATTACTTTATTTTGTTTAGTATAAAAAAAATGTATGAATGAAATAAAAATAATAAAAACACTCCTATATCAAAATAATTTTTTCACAAAAAAAAAAAAAAACTGGGGGTGACGGTGGTAGTGTTAGCTTTGGCGACGAAAATGGTGGTGGCAGTGGTGGTGGGTGGGGTGGCGGTGGTAGCATTGGTAGTGATAGAGATGGCGGGTGACGGCGGGTGACAATGTTTGCAATGGTTACAGCGACTATGGTGGCGGTGGTTACGCTGTGGTAAGGTGGTGGTGGCGAAGGCGGTGGTGATGGCGACTGTGGTGGTCAGGTGTTGGTAGTGGCAACGGTAGTGGTGGTTATTGTTGTTAGGTGATAGTGTTGCTAAGAAGGTAGGGTGAAGAAGGAATGGAATGAAAAAGGGGGGAGGGGGAATGGTTTTGATGGAATGGGATTCCATGTGTGATGGATTTCATTCCATTGAGCAATCAAACACTACTTTTTTCATTCCAATGCAATGAATCATTTCATCCCCCTATCATTACTGCATATCAAACGCTACCTTAAACTTTTTTCAACTAAACATATTTTCGAAAACATTATTCATATCGGTTCTGTATCTTTACTAGGTTATTGACTCCTGTAGCACACATATGAAAATTTTAAAAATCGTCAATTAAACACATATTCTATATATTAGAATGAGTTGTAAATGTTGTATTTATAATAACATATTATTTTACATAAATTTTAAGTTTTTGTATTTATATTAAATTGGACAAAGTTATGATAATGTGATTTAACAATTCGATGTATCCTTTGGCATCGAGCAATCCAACTCTACTTATCATGAAAGTCTAGAATCTAAATTTAGTGTTACTCAAAACTTAATTAATGTTTAATTTATTGTAAGTTAGTAGACCTAGCATATAACCTCTTGAAGAACAAAATGCACACTTTTAAAGTCATAAACATAGCATGCCATATTCAAATTCCATTTAAGTTGCAACAAATTTTTATCCGGTTTGTTTCAAAATATTTTTTCACATTTATATAATTACACTAGATTAGAACCCGTGTACACACGGGCTGCTAATAAAACAGAAACAGCAAAATGATTAAATAATCAAATTTTATAACATTAATAATATGATATAACTATACGTTAATAGACTTTCATTATTATGAAAACACAAAAAGGCCATATAATTCATAAATCTATTAACTGCATCTCATAACATAAGTCGAACTTACATATTACATTACATAGCATTACGAAAAACAATGAATTATGAAAAATAAAAAGTTACAATACTTAGAGCCGAGGGTCTCTCTGGAAGCCACCTCTTTATTCCTTTGGATAGAGGTACGGTGTGCCTACATCCCACCCTCCCCAGACCCTACTTATAGCTTTGCTGTCGGTGGGATTTCACTGGGCATGATTGATTGATTGACTGACTTGTACATAAACCTCCAAGTTACAACAAATATAAACTTTTCTGTAACTTACTTTTCATCCTCCAATATTTGATTCTTCGACCTTTGGATAATCTTTTATATTTTATCACCTCTGATTCAGAATACGCTTTATGGTTAGACACTTGTTTATCAGCAAGAAGAGTTTCTTTTAATTGTGCATATTTAGAAATGACCGAACAACCGACACAAAGAAGAATGATATACAAAAACCCTTTTCCCTTGTGATTACACCATTTAGGTTGATATTGTTCAAGATGTTACCACAAAAGAGTCATTGCTATCACCCAAAAAGGCATTCAACTCATTCATTGCTTTGCTTACTCCTACAAAAGCAAAAGACTTGATTAAGTAAATCAATGAATCATAAATATGATTAGTTTTCTAAACCAAAGATGGTTCCAAATAGTTTTCTTGGTCATCTATAATCCTGAGTCTAGTAAGTTAACTGATGTCAGACGCAGACGGCTGCGAAAGACAGTTGCGAAAATTTATGTCGAGTCTGGCCTTTTCCATAACAAACTATAACACTGTACAATCAAATTTTAATAATAGAAGATAACCTTAAATTAAACAAAAATATATCATAGCAGAAGTATTTGTCAACTATGAACACTTGAAATAGGATATGGCACTTATTCTAATACTAAGAAATAACAATCGACAAAAAAAAAATAGAAAAGGCTTAGTATTTACTTTTATAAGTATGAGTATATAAAAGCACCTCGTAAGATTCACCAACAGTTTTAACAACTAAGTTCTCAAAGTATCTTTGTCGAATCAAAACCAAGTATTATGCTAGAACCTTTTAACCAAAATCTTTTTTGAATTTTAAAACATTCCAAATCTGCCCTTTATTCTCAGTGACATGAAATCAAAAAAACAACTTGCAACCTAACTGACTTTTGACTAAAATAAAAGTCAACAGCACACTAATCTTTGATTTTGCAGCCAAATGAACTTAACACATTGAATTTTGAGACAAAAGTACCCTTTCATGCTTATATCAAATTGCCAATCTATGGCTGCTACCGAATTAGTTTGACCAAAATAAATCCGCTGCAAATTAAGCCCAAATTGAATTTGTTAACAATGTGTTTGCTGCCAGAATTACCAATATACCATTTTAAAGACCCTAAACAAAAAGTTAACCTATCTTCAAGCAGTGTTAGACAAACAAAAACATAGTATCTTGAATACATGAATAATGAATTTGACTTTGAAGTTCAAAAAAACTATCAACTTATAACAGATCATTCTAATCATAACCTTTTTTGACCCACATGTTTTGGCCCGAATCAATTTGAGACTCTTTTAAAACAACCATTCAACGCATTACTAAAAAAACCCATTGACAAACTTGTTTTGAACTATTTACGAACCCGACTCTTTTTGTTTGACATAAAATATAAAAATACATGAATAATGATTTTGTATTTGAAGTTTGAAATATATGACCTGTCTATGATCATAACCCATCTTGACTCAAAAGTTCGTGAACCATTAAACTGGAAGTTTGTTTATGTTCGATTATTTAATGAACAAATGATCATGAACACATGTATCATTCGTTCATTTGTGTTCGTGAGCATGCATTATTTATAGTCAGTTATTTTTGTCAGTTTACGTCGATTAAATATATTTTATATTAGTTTTAATAAAACCCTTAGGTCCAATAAACAATTTTTTAAATTACTTTTAACTGTTACCTTTAGCTCAATCATGTACGTTCAACTATGTTCAGTTATGTAAGGTCGTTACGTTCATGAACCATTTTGTTTTAACAAAAAAATTCCCACTCTTTATGTTGTATTTTTCGTTTCAATCATTTATATAGTTAAAGTTAAACGAACGAACATTACAACACTCTGTTTGTGTTCTTTCGTTCGTTTACAAGCCAAGCCTAGCGATTAGTCACCAATTTTAGATTTTAGTTAATGTAAATAACTACCTCCATTGCAATTATATATAGACATTATGACTAACCATTCAACAACTGATTGTTCAACTTTATAAACATTAAGAACGTATAAACCCTAACTGTACTAACCTGAGCTTGGCAACCCATATCTTCCCAGCCTTGGATCTACCAATTCATCCAAATCTTCGTTTTCTTCACATCAGATTCTTTTTTTTTTTTTAATATGGCAGATACCTCTTTTCTGCAATGAACACCTAAATCTGTTACCTTTATAAAATTTATATATTATGATAGTTAGAAGAGAAGTTTATAACAACTTACAGTCATGATATCCCCTGCATACATTGCAGTGGATCAAGTTTCTTTTCACCAGTGGTTACGACTTACAAGATTATGATAAATAAAGTGATCATAGAGGGTAATTGGTAACTACCAATCTATATGTTGTAGATGGAGCTACTGATGACATTAAAGTAACATATAAATCTAATGCTTCCTTTCATAGGAATTCACAAACAACTCTTGGATACAAATTACTACATCTCTAAATCAAAATTTTTAGTTTAGTTTCAAAAAACCAAATCTATGAAACACGAAACATATCATATAACTAATCCAACAACTGAATGGTGAGGATCAATATTGCGAAAGAAAGCAATATAAAATGCGAATGGGTGCTGACCTTTATTACGGCAATAGTGAAAAGACAATTCAAAAAAACCCTAATCAGTCAAAACATGATTGATGAAGATGAGTATTGCGAAATCATGTAACGAATCGAAAACACATTAAACTAACCTTCAATATTCAATCGTTGAATCGATGATTACATACTTCGAAGTATTGAAAGGAAGGAGGATGATGATTCATGAAGGACAGAAGATGAATGGCGGGGCAATTGAAGAACCAAATTAAGGTTAAATGAAAAGAGGTTGGGGGATGAGTTTTTGTTAACGGCAATCCTAATGAGATCTGGGTTGAGAGAGTTGCACTGAAATTTCGGCAAATTAGGTTGTTGCTGAAAATAAGGATACTGGATTTTGAGATAACCCTCTTAATGCCACCTGGCATAATAGAGCTCTGTGGTGCACTGGAAATGAAAAAAGTGGTTGAAAATCCACTCTTTTGTTAGATAGGAGATTTTCTGGAGACATGACACATCAGGAGGTGTACATGGTGCTGCTAAAGTTGTATTCAACTCCACGTGTAAGTCACCGCTTCTCCATCACACCTTCAACCCACGCGTCTCTTCTGCTCACGTTCTTTTCTCATCATCACCACACCAAAATACCTCCTCATCTTCTTCGGTTCTTTCTTCATCAAGAAGTTGTTTGTGTTGACTTTTGAGACTGAAACTAAGATTAGGTCGACCTCATTTATCCCTAATCGTACGATGGTGCTTCCTGTCTTGGGCCTTCGATCACTTTGGTCAAAACTTTTGCTCTGATCCAGGTAATTTTGAATTTCAATTATGTATCCTAATTTAGGTTTTGGAATTTTCCGGTAATTGAGTTGCTACCAATTTTCTCCAAATTTGTTTTCGTTTTCATTGGATGTTGCTACCATTTCAATTTCAATTATGGCAAGAGGATTGAGTTGTCATGTAATTCAAGAAGGCTGCAATTCTCTGATTCGTTTTTTACCTATTGATTTTATTGAACTTCTGTTTGATTATACCTGCCTATTTCCAGAAGTTAAAGTAGTGTTCTATTTGGTAAGATTTAATACCAGATAGGACAAGTTCCTTATTTTTGTGTCTGTTAGCACTTAGCACCTTAGGATTCTGTGTTTGTTGACCAATATTAGTGGTCATAGCATTTGCCTGAATGCTATTTCTTCAACTACAGGATGTCACAAAATATATCATCGTGTAGGAGACACCATGCTTCCAGCAATGATAAAAGAACAACAGCTCAAACAAATAAAAAATGCTAGCATACGTGTATCAGAAATCATTGAATGACAGAAACAAAACCTAACAAATATCCACGTACTACATTGGACATGTTGTGAGCAATAAGCTATCAGAGACGAAGATACATATCACATATATCAGGTTATAAAACACAAAATAAAGATATATTTCTATCAAATGCATGTCACTAACCCATATCAATTACAACAGTGACAAGACAGTTCTCATTACCCTATGGCCAGATCAGATCAACTTGGTCGATGATGCAACTGTTACTGGAGATGAATTGACCATCACATCAACGAGAGTAAAAGAATATGATTGTAAGTACTGAACTCACCTACAGTTCACTCTTTAACTTTTTTTGAACCCTATACTTAAAAATTTTACTTAACTATTTTTATTGTTATTATTATAGTTTTACTAACAAATAAAAAACAAACACCTCAACAGATGTAAAACAGCTAGAATCAATCTATTTGACAGCAATAACGTCAAGCCAACCTCAACAAACATCAAGAGATACACAGACAGGTATGACCCTAAATAAGAATGATTATATGCATGTGACTTCTATTAAAACTGATCTTAATGTCTAAACATTTAACTAAAATTGATCTCATTGCTTGTTAGACAACTTCATATGTGATACAACATTGAAATAAAGTCAGTGGTTTAGAAAAGTTTCTGTGGACAGTACTATTAAAACCTCAAACCCGACCACATCATGTATACAACTAAACTATACTGATACATTTAGGTCTATAACGGGTCTGAGCGTTCGGTCCTAGGCCAGATCAAAGGATTAACAAAAAAAAAACTTATATATATATTGAAACTGGCCAAACCCAATTCTTTACAGATCCTCACTTGAATCGGGCAATCTAGCAGGCTTCCATGACCAGAATCGACCATGACAAATGCACAGGTCTAAAAGTGGCAGCTTGCATATTGCTTTACTTTTTGAAGGTTCAGACAGAAACTCTATGTGTGGGAATATGTCTATATATTTTAAAGCATTAGATGTCCAAATAACTCTTAAACTTTAACATAAAAATAAGTAAATAACTCTTAAGAAGTGTAGGCCCGTTTGGGTAGCAAAAATACGATTTCGCACCTTCAAATGCATTATGCGTGTTCATCAACTATGAGCTGTCCAGAACCTTTTTGGAAACAAAAGCCCGTATCTGCTCAAAACGCGTTAAACGTGTTCTTAAACGTAGGCTTATGTAAATATTGGTCGACCATATTATTTGACAAAAGTAACCTGCATAGTGCATACCAAATAATGCAGATAAAATGGTATTGACTAACACGTGAGTCACAACAACACAGGTACTGCCTAAATGCAATGTTCACCGGTGAGGCGGTGACACATGCAACACAGATGTCATCTATGATGAAATAATGACAGACGTGCTGAAAACTGAGATTCGTGACATGGTTCTGGATAATGAATACATCAGCCAGAAGATTCTACCACCCCTAATCTTGGCAATGATAGATGTCCCAAAGCTACTGAAGAAACATGAAATGTATCTGACCTTATCCATGACGATGTTCCCCGGTCTTCGAGATGAACGAACCACGACTCGATCTCTTCTCGGTAGCTTGAGATCTAACCAAATCTCGGATTGTCTTCTACGGATGATGTAACCAAATCTCGCTCTCCTCCGCTCAGATCTGCAATGGTTTTTGGGGGTGTGGAGGTGACTGCTAAGAAATCTCGAGGATCTCTTGTTTACAGACACAAAAATGGTTATGGTGGTGGCTCTTATTGAGAACCTCCTTTAATAAGGAGGTGGAGACCTCCTTATATAGAGCCTCATGGGCACCATCATGGTACCCTACTGGGCCTAGCCCAGTTAGGGTTACCTCCACAAAACCCCCTCAGCCCAATAATATTGTATTAGTCCATATAATAAAATAAGCCAAACATAATAAATTAAGGTCGTAAGCCGGGTTTAGTACCATAACCCTACAGCTACTAAACCTCACAGTCAAACCTGATAGATATGTGACCGTCAACAAATGCAGCAAGATTAGGTCTACTTACATGTAAATCAAATTACCTTTTGAGTCTTTTGCTTGGTTTTCTCATAAGGCCCCACAATACCAACTAGTTTAAAAATAAAATTAGCATATCAGCGTATGGAATCTCCTAGATGAGTTTATTACAAATGAAATTAACATTGTAAAATATGTACATGTTTTGTATTCGCTGCATGCTAATTCGCATTTAATAAAGTGAGTGCATCTGGTGCCTTCAAATCACGATTTGACTTTTTATTTGCAACTTGAATCTAGATACATGTATAGTGGTATATACGCAGCTGAAAAAATATCCATATTTGTAAATAATGGTTCGTTTGTAGCATGGTCCACTCTTCTCTTTTGTTGTTTATAGCGAATATTACATGATCATTTGAATTGAATCTGAACTCAACTGGCTGTGTGCCAATTTAACATTTAATGGCAAGTGGAAAAAATCGATAATGATGGGTTGGGTAGCTTTCCCAATTGTTAGAAGTATGAGATTATGAGAGCACTACAATAAAATTTGAAAAAACAAATTAAAGAGAAATTAAAATGCTTTGAATTGAATCTGAATTCAATTGGCTGACTCTTTGTCAAATTATAACCTAATGATTTAATGAAAACCAAAACAATAAAAATGAAAATTTGTTAATCAAATAGTATCTATTAACAGCGGCGGAGCCGGAAAACATTTTCTATGGGTTCAGATTTTTTAGTGCTTGAATTTTTTCCGGCGTCAAAGTTTTCGGGCCCAAAAGGCCGGGTCAGTCATTTGGTGAGATAAATAATTTAATATCACTATAATAATAAATATACATTGTCAACATTCATTAAAATACAAAATTATATTTAATGAAAAAATATTACATATTATAAGTGTTTCATGCGCATTTTCACGTTTTAAAAAAAGATTCATAACATCTTCAATCGCGACTTAAAAAAAGCTCATTTCAATATAACAAATGCAATGATCAAATATACTATATAGTCGTCACCCATTTTATTACGCAAATCAAAGAAAGATTGTTGTGAGGTCTACATTGATTGAAGGCTTGAAACAATCAAAGAAATGTCGGTCGACTGTCCGTTCTTGTCGTCTGGTTAAAGTTCGGCATGTAAGATGGTTGAAGCCTTGAAGCGAACTGGCGAAGCCGATGAGGCGATGATCTTTTGGTCGATAAAAACATAATTTATAGGTCGTTGAGGATGTTGTTTTCATGTTTGTATTTAATTTTCACTTAAGTGTTATATTTAAAAATGTTAATTGGGTTGGGT